>NC_092089.1:86712778-86724360 GCF_045679555.1 Salvelinus alpinus | reverse complement strand
ACTGTGAAATTCCTGGTGGATGTACCAGGCTGTATGCCTTGTTTTTTGGGAACATTTCCTTGGACTCTCATGTTGGCAATTTGCCGTCAGAGAATTGCATCTCACTTTAGTGCCACTTGATCCTTAGGAAATTGGCATCATTTTACGCCCTATAATTTGGGCCTCATCCTATTTACTGCCTGTATGGTTAGTTTAAGCATTTTGACTTATTGGTGTGCAAGGTCATTCTATCTCTTATAGGGAGCCATTTTAAACCCTCAGTGCTTGTCTCAATGTGTTTGTGAGCAGACGTTATGGTGTGTGCTTCTTGGTTGTCAGGGAGTTAGTTAAAGCAAACTTACCTGGCCTTCTCTCTCTCTCTCTTAGATGAGAACACACAGAGGATTAAAGGAGATGAGCCACTCTCTGAGCAGAGTTATAAAGCCAAGAGCCTATTACCAACACCCAGCACGAGGAGCATCTCTCTGTCATACTGCTCTGCAAACATGTGGCCTGATGTTATCACCTGTAGTGTTTTTCAGGATAACCATGTTAGCCACTACGTAGTCTAGGGCTATATAGCTAAATAATGAATGGGTTGTTCCATTTGATTTCAATCACTTCTTGAATGCACCCCGTTTGATTTGAACAAAACTTTCCAGACATATTTTCCCATGGTAGAAGTGGCCAGAAAGTAACTTTTTGGACCTAAATGCTAAACCATTCAGGAGATACAGGTGTTCAAAGTTAACCCATTTTGCATACCCCACCATACCATGAGACATCAAAGTCTTCATCACTGAAAAATATGGATGGTTAAGTTTGATATCATTTAAAAGCTCACAAACAGTGTTATCAAACTAATTTATAATTTCTTGATAAAAAAAACCAACATATTTTTTTACCTTTAATGAGTTTTTAAATAATAGAGGTTAAAGGAAGAAAAAAAAAGACAATCTTCATTGCAACATTTTTTTCTCAAGAAATTAGAAAATAGTTTAACAACCCTGTTAACCCACAGTTATATTTTGACCATCCATTAATTCACATCAATTTAGCATCTAATGGTAGCTTTTCAAAACATGAAAACGTGTATCAATGTGCATTATAATTCTCTATACACTCATACTGAAATGTAAATCCAGGGCTTGGAGGTTGAAATAGCATTTTGTATGCCTTTTAATTGAACACACTTTGAAATCCATTATTCATGTTTTGCGCAAATTGTACTTAATTTTAGAGATATGGGGCATATTGAAGGTGTCGTATGTAATGTGACAAGACATGTTATTATCTGTGGTAATGTATAAACAAATGTACACTTTTTAAAATCTTATTAGAAGATTAGGAGTGTAAAATGGTTTAGGCATGGTTGTCTGTTTTAGGGCTATGGGATTGGCCTCTTGTCAGTAAAGTAACTCATATTTCCTTATTAATGGGTTTTTCTATCTCATCCTCTAGTCCTTTAGCATAGCAATTAAAAGCTTTGTAACATTTGAGCATTAGAATTTCAGTTGACATGACCTCTGTGGCATGTGTGCCCTAATGAACACACATGCTTACAGTACACATGCACTCACGCACGCACCGACACACATACTCACCCACACTGGCAACACTTGTAACTACAAGCATTTTCAAAGACAATGTTTATGATTGTGAATCTCATTTTCACATGACAATACTAAAACATGAACTGTAAGAACAAGGCACATGGTTGTTACTCAGTAATTACATAGATTATAGGTGGGTGGGTGGACTGTTAAAAATGGTATTGTTTCCCATTGATTGTACTGATAACGTGACTCAATAAAAACAATTGTTGACAAAAGCTATACTGGTATAGTTTGTCTGGTATGAGGCCTATGTTTTGTAATGTAAAGTTTGGTGACATTTCTTTACTAGCACAATAAAAAATATAAATCAATATCCTTATGTACCTATCAGAACACTAAACAATGGACAAATTAGATATCCAAAGCGAATGTTTTGGTTTGAAATAAATTCAAATTACAATCCAATCACTGAGTAAAATGAAGCCAAAGGAAAACAGGAAAACACAGTGTGCAACGTTTCAAAATAATCCTATTAAAAAAGCAATTTGTTACACTTCCAACAGCCTTTTTTATTGCAGCTATGATAATGTACGCTCATGCCTCTTCAGGAGAACGAAAAGGGGAAAAGGATATTACGAGATGAAAACACACACAGGATGATCATCCTATTTCACTCTCTGAATTAGCTGGTAAACAGAGAAGTGACGGAAGTGATTGCATTTGAAACATGTTGAGCCAGAGGGGAGGAAAAAGAGCTGAGATGTATCTAGGTACCACAGTAGCTAGAGATTAGATGCATCTAGGTCCCCCAGTAGCTAGAGTTGAGATGCATCTAGGTCCCCCAGTAGCTAGAGTTGAGATGCATCTAGGTCCCCCAGTAGCTAGAGTTGAGATGCATCTAGGTCCCCCAGTAGCTAGAGTTGAGATGTAACTAGGTCCCCCAGTAGCTAGAGTTGAGATGCATCTAGGTCCCCCAGTAGCTAGAGCTGAGATGTACCTAGGTCCCCCAGTAGCTAGAGTTGAGATGCATCTAGGTCCCCCAGTAGCTAGAGTTGAGATGCATCTAGGTCCCCCAGTAGCTAGAGTTGAGATGCATCTAGGTCCCCCAGTAGCTAGAGTTGAGATGCATCTAGGTCCCCCAGTAGCTAGAGTTGAGATGCATCTAGGTCCCCCAGTAGCTAGAGTTGAGATGCATCTAGGTCCCCCAGTAGCTAGAGCTGAGATGCATCTAGGTCCCCCAGTAGCTAGAGCTGAGATGCATCTAGGTCCCCCAGTAGCTAGAGTTGAGATGCATCTAGGTCCCCCAGTAGCTAGAGTTGAGATGCTTGAGATGCATCTAGGTCCCCCAGTAGCTAGAGTTGAGATGCATCTAGGTCCCCCAGTAGCTAGAGCTGAGATGCATCTAGGTCCCCCAGTAGCTAGAGCTGAGATGCATCTAGGTCCCCCAGTAGCTAGAGTTGAGATGCATCTAGGTCCCCCAGTAGCTAGAGTTGAGATGCATCTAGGTACCACAGTAGCTAGAGTTGAGATGTATCTAGGTACCACAGTAGCTAGAGTTGAGATGCATCTAGGTCCCCCAGTAGCTAGAGTTGAGATGCATCTAGGTCCCCCAGTAGCTAGAGTTGAGATGCATCTAGGTCCCCCAGTAGCTAGAGTTGAGATGCATCTAGGTCCCCCAGTAGCTAGAGCTGAGATGCATCTAGGTCCCCCAGTAGCTAGAGCTGAGATGCATCTAGGTCCCCCAGTAGCTACAGCTGAGATGCATCTAGGTCCCCCAGTAGCTACAGCTGAGATGCATCTAGGTCCCCCAGTAGCTAGAGCTGAGATGCATCTAGGTCCCCCAGTAGCTAGAGTTGAGATGCATCTAGGTCCCCCAGTAGCTAGAGTTGAGATGCATCTAGGTCCCCCAGTAGCTAGAGTTGAGATGCATCTAGGTCCCCCAGTAGCTAGAGTTGAGATGCATCTAGGTCCCCCAGTAGCTAGAGCTGAGATGCATCTAGGTCCCCCAGTAGCTAGAGCTGAGATGCATCTAGGTCCCCCAGTAGCTAGAGCTGAGATGCATCTAGGTCCCCCAGTAGCTAGAGTTGAGATGTATGTAGGTCCCCCAGTAGCTAGAGTTGAGATGTATCTATTTACCACAGTAGCTAGAGTTGAGATATATTTCGGAACCGCAGTAGTTAGAGTTGAGATGTATCTAGGTCCCCCAGTAGCTAGAGCTGAGATGTATCTAGGTACCACAATAGCTAGAGTTGAGATGTAACTAGGTACCCCAGTAGCTAGAGCTGAGATGTATGTAGGTACCCCAGTAGCTAGAGCTGAGATGTATGTAGCTACCCCAGAACCTGGAGCTGAGATTTATTTCGGTACCCCAGTAGCTAGAGTTGAGATGTATCTAGGTACCCCTGTAGCTAGAGCTGAGATGTACCTAGGTACCCCAGTAGCTAGAGCTGAGATGTATCTAGGTCCCCCAGGAGCTAGAGTTGAGACGTATCAAGGTACCCCAGTAGCTAGATTTGAGCTGTATCAAGGTGCTGCAGGAGCTTTGGGAAGAGAGAATGAACACCCTTCCCTGAATACATGTATGTTTTATTGTCTGTTCAGAGTCTGCGTTCCCTCATTTAAAAGAGCAAACAGCAGTGCATTATGGTTATTTTTCTAAATTTGCTTGTACGATATGTAAAAGTGCTGGGTAAACAGACAGCTAATAAACAATCATCTTAATACCCTGCGCCGGCTAATGGTACCATGTGTCTTGACAGGAGCTATTAAAATCTGTTTTTAATTAATGCATTTTGCAATTTGTGCATTATTTCTTGAAAGGGATCACTAGCCTACCCAGGATTCCTAACAATCCCCTTTCAAAAGAATAAAGAGTCTTCTTGGTAAAGGGCATGAAGAGAATGCTTTCCCTAACTAATCGCTGAAATGCAAATTCAAAAAATGCAGAAGTGTATCGCCACCATGTCCGGAATCATTATGCACATTGGGTGGTGATGTTTCTCTGAAGCATACACGATTACAGTACATGTATGAGCTAGTGATTTGTAATTCGTTTGACCATGTACATGTAATAGAATGTGTCAAGCGTTGCCGAGGTGAGTAATAACTTCCTGTCACATTGCCTTAAGTGACCAATGGGAGAGGGGAAGTCATACACAAGGAAGTCATTACGAGAATGGTTTAGCGGTAAAGCATATTCCCAGAGAGAAAGACGAATGCAAAACCATTCAGAAAAGGAAACACCTGCATTGTGCCCGGCCGTGATTATTTCATGACCATTCAGCCGTAACTCTTACTCAACAAGCATGACTGACAAGAGTGAAAACATTTTTTCCCTCAACTCCCATCAGGTCCTAAACACCTGCTGGCCATTCTCCGCCTCCAGGTAGAAAACAATAACATCACCAACAAGGAAGTAACCTGTGTTCAAGTTGAGTTCAACTGCTGCCTTTTGTCTAAGATCAAAATTAGTTCCTATGACAGGTGCATCGGCAGTCTTATGACAGGATTATGTAAGCACTGTAATTATAGTTAAGTTTCACTTTACAAACCAGAATGAGGCAGCAGAAATGAGGGGATTGGCCTTTCAGAAATGCCCAGGCTTTAATTAAAATATACCACATCTGTCACATCCACTCTGCCTATTAGCATAATGCCTGAAAGCGTAAGGAGAGTGAATGCTAGTTAAATTGTAATTTACCCTTCATATTATGAAAAATAGAGTCAAATGTTTCGGAAAATACGTTTTCATACGATTTCATCGCCCGCTGAGTTAAGTATTCCAAATATTGTTTCGATTTATGTTAATATTCTTGATGTGTTATGAGGATGTGATAAGCTATGTACTAATGATGCGTCATTTAAAATTATTTTTATCTGCCCAAGGTATTTGTTAAGAATAGATAGGAAAGATATTCTCTAGCAGGTTGTATGGTTTCTCTAGGAGATGTCAAGAAGGTCAACATTTTGCAATATTCATTTTTTTAATACTTCATTGAAATAATGAAATTACTTTCTGTTGATAAAATGGTATAGTTGAAAAGGCTATTCCTCCACACATATTTGTTACAGGTTTACTTTTATGACTCCACCTATAAATCTATGTCTGACAATATGAGTAACCTAATTGCTACATTGTTGAGTGTCTGGCGAAAGAACAGGTTGTTTCACACACATTTCTATTGCAGTGTCTAGATGTATAAAGATGTACCTCTCCCGGTGGTGTAGATGATTTCCATTAGGTCAAGACCTTTTCACCCTCACTCAATCTTATGGGATAAAAACTACCTCATGTTGATCAATGTACTAAAACTCCAGGCAGTTCACCACTCCAATATAGATTTCTGTGGGAGGAAAGTGGTTTTGTTCTATTCACTTTCCAGTATTAATTGTCCAGTGCTAGTGTGATGTAATTCCCATCTACAATCGACCAGAAGTCAGATGTCTTGCTGTATCTCACCTCAATGGCTCCACTCTCATCAAGTTACAACTCTCTTCAAGTTACCACTTAAATAAGGAGAAGATGATGGATTGTGTGGATATCCTTAAAAATTAAACACATGATATGATAATCATTAATCACAGAGTACTCCACAACCCAAATACACCATACTGTACAGCCAAACACAGTCATGCTGATGAACTCTGACACATACACCCCTTCACATGCATTCAGAACATACAGTACCAGTCAACAGTTTGGACACACCTACTCATTCATGGGTTTTCTTCATTTTTTACTATTTTCTACATTGTAGAATAATAGTGAAGACATCAACACTATGAAATAACACATAAGGAATTGTGTAGTAACCAAAAAAGTGTTAAAGAAATCAAAATATATTTTATGTTTTATATTCTTCAAGGTAGCCATGGCACTTGCCCTGAAAAGTGTGTCACCAGTCCGGTAACACCTGTGCCGGCTCCATGCACTAGGCCTCCAGTGAGCCTTCCCAGTCCGGTGCGTCCTGTGCCTTCTCCTCGCGCTCGCCCTGAGGTGCGTGTCACCAGTCCGGTGCCACCTGTGCCGGCCCCCAGTCCAGAGCTTCCGGCGACGGTCCATAGTCCAGAGCTTCCGGTAACGGTCCCCAGTCCAGAGCTTCCGGCGACGGTCCACAGTCCAGAGCTTCCGGCGACGGTCCACAGTCCAGAGCTTCCGGAGACGGTTCACAGTCCAGAGCTTCCGGCGACGGTTCACAGTCCAGAGCTTCCGGCGACGGTTCACAGTCCGGAACCTCCTGCGACGGTTCACAGTCCGGAACCTCCTGCGACAGTCCACGGTCCGAAACCTCCTACGACGGTCCACGGTCCGGAACCTCCTACGACGGTCCACGGTCCGGAACCTCCTACGACGGTCCACAGTCCGGAACCTGCTGCGACGGTCCACAGTCAGGAACCTCCTGCGACGGCCCACAGTCCGAACCTCCTGCGACAGACCACAGTCCGGAACCTCCTACGACGGTCCACAGTCTGGAACCTCCTGCGACGGTCCACGTTCCGGAACCTCCAGCGAGGGTCAACGGTCCGGAGCTTCCGGGCAGGGCGTCCGGTCCAGCTCCAGGACAGGAGCCTTCCTCTGCGCCGATGTCTAGTCCAGGCACGGTGTCCGGTCCCGCTCCAGGGCAGGAGTCTCCCTCTGCGCCGGTGCCGAGTCCAGGCACGGTGTCCCAGCTCCAAGGCCGGAGCCTTCCTCTGCGCCGGTGCCCAGTCCAGGCACGGCGTCCAGTCCAGCTCCATGGCCAGAGCCATCCTCTGCGCCGGTGCCCAGTCCGGGCACGGCGTTCTACCCGGCTCCATGGCCGGACCTGTGGTCTGGGCGGGGGCAAAGTCTCGCACCAGAGCCGCCACCGATGCTGGCGGATCCGCGAGCGGAGTGGGTACTTCGCCCCGCACCGGAGCCGCCACCGACACTAGATGCCCACCCAGACCCTCCCCTATAGATTCAGGTTTTGCTGCCGGAGTCTGCACCGTTGGGGGTGGGTACTGTCACGCCCTGACCATAGAGAGCCTTTTTATTCTCTATTTTGGTTAGGTCGGGTGTGACTAGGGTGGGTAATCTAGGTTGTTTTATTTCTATGTTGGCCTGGTAGGGTTCCCAATCAGAGGCAGCTGCTTATTGTTGTCTCTGATTGGGGATAATATTTAGGCAGCCATTTCCCCACTGTGTTTTGTGGGATCTTGTTTATGTGTAGTTGCCTGTGAGCACTCCATAGCTTCACGTGTCGTTTGCTCTTTGTTTTTTTTGTGCTGTTCATTTCAAATAAAAATGTCGAACCGATTTCACGCTGCGCTTTGGTCCGAATGTTATTACGACGATTGTGACAAGCCACCCTTTGCCTTAATGACAGCTTTGCACACTCTTGGCATTCTCTCAACCAGCTTCACCTGGAATGCTTTTCCAACAGTTTTGAGTTCCCACATATGCTAAGCACTTGTTGGCTGCTTTTCCTTCATCCTTGACTCTGCGGTCCAACTCATCCCAAACCATCTCAATTGGGTTGAGGTCGGGTGATTGTGGAGGCCAGGTCATCTGATGCAGCACTCCATCACTCTCCTTCTTGGTCAAATAGCCCTTACAAATCCTGGAGGTGTGTTGGGTCATTGCCATTTTGAAAGTCAAATGATAGTCCCACTAAGTGCAAATCAGATGGTGTGGCGTATCGCTGCAGAATGCTGTCGTAGCCATGCTGGTTAACCCTTGTGTAGTCTTATCATTTTGTATACTCATTCTGTAAAAAATGACCCGCCTTCACTAAATCCGTAAAATAAAGCAGCTTAATTGAATTTTGAACCCCAAATCTATTTTCCATGAAGAAACAACCTGTCATTCATCACAAACTTTGTGAATATCTGGGTTTTCCCTCTTCACAATGCAGAAAGACTGCATTTAATCAGTGGAAACATCACATTTTTATTACAACACACCTGTCATAATTGTTTTCTTTACTTAGTAAAGATGTATTATTATTATTATTGCTAAAGGTACTGCATAGGTGTAAACATACATTTTTAGCAAGAGATAGAACTTGTATAGCCTAAGAAAGTAGCAGAAATGTGCAGAAAGTAGTTTTGAATGCATTTTTTTGAAGACTTTTATTATAAGTCTTGAACTTTTTTCGCAACATATTGATATATTCTTATATAGTGTACAATGAGGAATTCAACTACAAAATAGTAGTCTTCCATTTGTTTAACCATTGCCCCCACCCACAAGGTGTATAAACAACAACAATATGTCACGGATCCCTCCGGAATCTTCATTGCGCACACCTGCCCCTATTCCCACTGATTAGTACTTGTATAAGTGTGCCCTTTGGTTTCCATTGGGCCTTCGATTATTGTTACTATGTCCATTGGTGCGTGTGAGTACCTGTGCTGTGTGTTTTGGGCTTTTGTGGTCTTGTGGCTTGCGCAGATGATTACGGGTCTCATCCCGTGTGTTAATCATCGCCATAATTCGGGGTATATTAAAAAACCCTATTACGCATTCCTGCGCATGTCTCCTGAATCAATGTTACCAATGTGACAGAATAATCGATTATTAAGGGAGACAGCGGGAATGGCCCGTCCGACGACACTGCGACTGGTCCGTCCGGCGCCGCCACAACTTCGGCAGCTGCAACTGGGTCGTCCAAAGTCACCACAAGGGGTCCGTCCGACAACGCAACTTCAGCAGCTACAACTGGCCTGTTTGACGCCGCCACAACCCGTCCGTCGGATGCCACTGCTACTGGTCCGTCCGACGCGCCGCAACTTTGGCAGCGGCAACTGGCCCGTCCAACGACGGCGCAACTTTGGCAGCTGCATTGGGTCCTGATCGACCCGCACTGCATTCCTGTGATCGTCCTCGAGGCCAGTGTTGCTGCTACTAGCAGCGCGTCAGGGGGGGTACTGTCACAGATCCCTCTGGAACTTTCATTGCGTACACCTGTCCCCTATTCCCACTGATTAGTACATGTATAGGCCCTTTGGTTTCCATTGGGCTGTCGATTATTGTTACTATGTCCGTTGGTGCGTGTGAGTACCTGTGCTGTGTGTTTTGGTCTTTCGTGCCCTTGTGGATTGTGCAGATGATTACGGGTCTGTTAATCATCATGCGCACGTGTTATTTAATCAAGGTACTCCTCGCTCTTTTGTTTGGGTTTCAAGCCTGTGTTTTTGTTACGTGTTTGTTTGGCCTTCCTCCCCGTGCCCTTCACGGCATGCCGTAATATGGGGTATAATTAACAAAACTATTACGCATTCCGTAGCCTGTCTCCCGAATCATTGTTACCAAAGTGACACAATAAATAAAATAAGATAATAGTGTCACGCCCTGACCTTAGTATTATATGTTTTCTGTATTATTTTGGTCAAGTCAGGGTGTGACGAGGGTGGATATGATTGTTTTGTATTGTCTAGGGTTTTTGTATGTTTAGGTGTGTGTGTGTAGTCTAGGCATATGTAGGTCTATCGTGGCCTAGATTGGTTCACAATCAGAGGCAGCTGTTTATCGTTGTCTCTGATTGGGGATCCTATTTAGGTTGCCATTTTCCAGTTTGGTTTGTGGGTTATTGTCTATGTGATGTTGCATGTCTGCACTCGTGTCTATTAGCGTTCACGTTCATTTTGTTATTTTGTATAGTTTGTTCAGTCTTCTTTATTAAAAGGAAGATGTATATTAATCACGCTGCGCCTTGGTCTCCTTCGTATGACGAACGTGACAGAATAACCCACCAAACAAGGAACAAGCAGCGTGATAAGAAGGAACAGCGCTTAATGGGGAAATAGACCTGGGAGGAAATTCTGGATGGAGCAGGACCCTGGACACAGCCGGGGGAGTATTGTCATTCTGAAGAGGAGATCGAGGCAGCGAAGCGGAACGGCGATATTGCGAGGAAAATACCGGAGAATAGAGGAACGGGAACGATATGTAGGTACACGGCTAGCACGTAAGCCCGAGAGGCAGCCCCAAGATTTTTTGGGGGGAGGGCACACGAGGAGTTTGGCTGAGTCAGGTAGGAGACCTGAGCCAACTCCTCGTGCTTACCGTGGGGAGTGTTTAACTGGTCAGGCACTGTGTTATGCAGAGATGCGCACGGTGTCTCCAGTTCGCATTCTTAGCCCGGTGCGCTCTATTCCAGCTCCTCGCGTTTGTTGGGCTAGAATGAGCATCCAGCCAGGACATATTGAGCCAGCTCTATGTTCTGGATCTCCAATGCGTCTCCACGGTCCAGTGTATCCTGTTCCTCCTCCCCGCACTCGCCCTGAGGTGTATGTCCTCAGCCCTTTACCACCAGTTCTCAGCCCAGTTCCGGCACCACGCACCAGGCCTCCAGTGCGCCTCCAGAGTCCAGTATGTCCTTTTCCTCCTCCCCGCACTCGCCCCGAGGTGCGTGTCCCCAGCCGGAAGCCTCCAGTGATGATCCATGGCACGAAGCCTCCAGTGATGATCCATGGCAAGAAGCTTCCAGTGATGATCCATGGCAAGAAGCCTCCAGTGATGAATCATGGCAAGAAGCCTCCAGTGATGATCCATGGCACGAAGCCTCCAGTGATGATCCATGGCACGAAGCCTCCATTGATGATCCATGGCAAGAAGCCTCCAGTGATGAATCATGGCAAGAAGCCTCCACTGATGATCCATGGCAAGAAGCCTCCAGTGATGATCCATGGCAAGAAGCCTCCAGTGATGATCCATGGCACGAAGCCTCCAGTGAGGAGTCATGGCACGAAGCCTCCAACGAAGGCTGTCAGTCCGGAGCCTCCAGTGACGCCCTCCGGTACATGATCCACGCAGCGAGGGTCCCCAGCCAGGGGGCCTACGGCGAGGATCCGCAGTCCAGAGCCTCCAGCGATGATCCACGGGTCAGTGATACAATTGAGGACTCAGTGTAAAGAAGGGGGGCGGCGTTCAGATCCAGAGCCACCACCGAGGGTAGATGCCCACCCGGACCCTCCTCTATAAGTTCAGGTTTGCGGTCGGGAGTCACGTTCACGTTCATGCGTACACCTGGGGGGGGGGGGGGGGGGGTACTGTCACGCCCTGACATTAGTATTCTATGTTTT
>NC_092089.1:86680926-86712678 GCF_045679555.1 Salvelinus alpinus | reverse complement strand
CTGTATTATTTTGGTCAGGTCAGGTGTGACGAGGGTGGATATGATTGTTTTGTATTGTCTAGGGTTTTTGTATGTTTAGGTGTGTGTGTGTGTGTAGTCTAGGCATATGTAGGTCTATGGTGGCCTAGATTGGTTCCCAATCAGAGGCAGCTGTTTATCGTTGTCTCTGATTGGGGATCCTATTTAGGTTGCCATTTTCCAGTTTGGTTTGTGGGTTATTGTCTATGTGATGTTGCATGTCTGCACTCGTGTCTATTAGCGTTCACGTTCATTTTGTTATTTTGTATAGTTTGTTCAGTCTTCTTCTTTATTAAAAGGAAGATGTATATTAATCACGCTGCGCCTTGGTCTCTTTGCAGATGCATTTCTCAGATGTGTATTTGTTTTACAGTCCTTCTTTGGGGGCAGAATTGGCATCTCCTCCCTTTACCTGCCCAAGCTGTAGCCTACGGTGGATCAGGACAAGATTCAGCCCCTTGAGCAGCTTTCACAAGTGCTGCAGAGGCTGCTGTGTGGGGGAGGTGCTCCCTTCTTTGAATGTGTGGGGTTACTAGTGCCTTTCCCAGCTGCTCCAGGAACACCCTCCTCTTGTTCCGCTTATCAGGCATCCAGGTAGGGTTGATCTTGTTCCATACCACAAAGGCATTGTATGAGGACACATCAATGATGTTATGGAAGATGACCAGGGGCCAGCGGGCAGTCATTCCCCTGCAGCTGTAAGTTCCAATCACCTTGTCCAGGTTGTCCATGCCTCCTTTGTTGTGGTTGTAGCCCAGGATGATGGCTGGCTTCCTGTCCTCACGATCACTGATCTCAGTCGTTTTGTGCAGTGTGTTTAGAGGGACCACATTCTTGTTCCTCTTTGGGAGGTAAGAAACTAGAGTGGTGGTGGTGGTGAAGGTAAACTTTAATGAGAAGGCCTCTCTCCCCCTTGTTGCGAGGAGTGCAGGGGGGAGCTCAGGCTTGTTCTTTCTAACTGTGCCAACCATGGTGATCTTCCTCTTCAGGAGCTGCTGGCTGAGTTCAATCAGTACCACACATAATCTCAATTTGTCATTGTGTGTGTGTGTGTCTTTGTGGTTTTTGTGGTGTGTAAATTATTTTATTAATGACGGGTCAAAAATGACCAGAAGATAATATTTGTACCCTGGTGGTGTACAGCTTTCATGGAAATATTAAAAAAGGCGATGTTTCACTTTTTCTAATGTTGGGATCACTTTAGGAAAAGTCATCAAATTTCAAGTTGAAAAAATATAATTTAGGGGGTTTTCTCTGCTTTTAAACATAGTGGCGGGTCATTTTTTACCCTTAAGACAACACAAGGGTTAAGTGTGCCTTCAATTCTAAATAAATCAGTGACAGTGTCATCAGCAAAGCACCATCACACCTCCTCCTCCATGCTTCACGGTGGGAACCACATATGCAGAGGTCATCCGTTCATCTACTCTGCTTCTCACAAAGACACGGTAGTTTCATCATAGCACTTGATGGTTTTTACGACTGCAGTTGTAGAAACTTTCAAAGTTCTTTAAATATTACGGATTGACTGACCTTCATGTCTTAAAGTAATGATGGACTGTCATTTCTCTTTGCTTATTTGAGCTGTTCTTGTCATAATATGGACTTGGTATTTTACCAAATAGGGCTATATTCTGTATACCACCCCTACCTTGTCACAACACAACTGATTGGCTCAAACGCATTAACTTCTTATGGCTGAAGGGGCAGTATTGGGTAGCTTGGATGAAAGGTGCACAGAGGTGCCCAGAGTAAACGGCCGGCTCCTATGTCATAGTTGCTAATATATGCATATTATTATTAGTATTGAATAGAAAACACTCTGAAGTTTCTAAAACTGTTTGAATTATGTCTCTGAGTATAACATAACTCATATGGCAGGCAAAAACCTGAAGTTCCACTTCCTGTTTGGAAATTTTCTGGGGGTGCCAGATTTTCAACCAAGCTCTCATTGAAAATACAGAGAGATATAGATGGGTTTTCACTTCCTACGGCTTCCACTAGATGTCAACAGTCAATAGAACTTTGTCTGATGACTCTAATGTGAAGGGCCCGTGTGAAGGAGACAGGAATGAGTAATCACTTCCATGAGGTGCCCACGCATTGAACTGGCGCGTTCATGTGAGAGGGAGCTCTGTTCCATCGGTCAATTGAAGTCGATGTAATTCTCCGGTTGGAACGTTATTCAAGATGTATGTTAACAGCATTCTAAAGATTGATTCAGTACATCGTTTGACATGTTTCTACTGACTATAACGGAACTTTTGGACATTTCGTCACGTTATAGTGGACGCGCTTTGAGACTTTGGTTAGGGGGTTTGGTAAACAATTCGAAAGTAGCTAATTGGACATAAATAACGGACATTATCGAACAAATCAAGCATTTATTGTGGACCTGGGATTCCTAGGACTGCATTCTGATGAAGTTCATCAAAGGTAAGGAAACATTTATCATGTATTTTCTGGTTTCTGTTGAGTCCAACATGGCGGCTAATTTGGCTATTGTTCTGAGCTCCGTCTCAGATTATTGCATGGTTTATTTTTCCGCAAAGTTTTTTTGAAATCTGACACAGCGGTTGCATTAAGGAGAGGTATATCTATAATTCCATGTGTATAACTTGTATTATCATCTACATTTATGATGATTTACATTTATGAGTATTTCTGTTGAAACGATGTGGCTATGCAAAATCACTTGATGTTTTTGCAACTAGTGAATTACATTTTACATTTAAGTCATTTAGCTGACGCTCTTATCCAGAGCGACTTACAATTTGGAAAGTTCATACATATTCATCCTGGTCCCCCCGTGGGGAATGAACCCACAACCCTGGCGTTGCAAGCGCCATGCTCTACCAACTGAGCCACACGGGACCATCTAACGCGCCAATGTAAACTCAGATTTTTTTATATAAATATGAACTTTATCAAACAAAACATGCATGTATTGTGTAACATGAAGTCCTATGATGAAGATAATCAAAGGTTAGTGATTCATTTTATCTCTATTTCTGTTTTTTGCGAAAGCTATCTTTCGCTGGAAAAATGGCTGTGCTTATTGAGGTTTTGTGGTGACCTAACATAATCGTTTGTAGTGCTTTCGCTGAAAAGCATATTTGAAATCGGACACTTTGGTGGGATTAACAACAAGATTACCTTTAAAATGATATAAGACACATGAATGTCAAAGGAATTTTAATTATGAGATTTCTGTTGTTAGAATTTGGCGCCCTGCACTATCACTGGCTGTTGTCATATCGATCCCGGTAGCGGGATTGCAGCCATAAGAAGTTTTAAGAATGAAAAACATTCCACAAATTAACTTTTAATAAGGCAGACCTGTTAATTGAAATGCATTCTGGGTGACTAACTCATGAAGCTGGTTGAGAGAATGCCAAGAGTATGCAAAGCTGTCGTCAAGGCAAAGGGTGGCTACTTTGAATAATCTCATATATAGAATATATTTTGATTTGTTTAACACTTTTTTGGTTACTACATGATTCCATTATTATATCTACCATTACGAGGAGGATTATGTTACTAACAGAGTGACTTAACCTCTCCATGACCTACTTATTAAAACCAGCTCTGTCTATTAACCACTATTGCCCACAACATGATATGGCTGTGAGTTGTCCACATCATTTGATTTATTCGATCAACATAAATATTGTTAGGTAGTTATGGTTGCCTGGCAATGAGAAAATCCTATTGACATGTGCTCTAGAGATTAATAGGCTATGAAGAAAAGTAATTTCATAAGTCAATTATTGAGTGTGTCTACCTTGCTCCTATATGTTTGTATTTGTCCTTGGTTGTGTTCATAACGGCACGTAATGGAAAATTAAATATAGGAACGTTTCATATAGGACAAGTTCAGGTTGTCCCTCTCTTTTTAGGCTCCCATGTGGCACAGCGGTCTAAGGCACTGCATCTCAGTGCTAGAGGCATAATTACAGACCATGGTTCGATCCCGGGCTGTATCACAACCGGCTGTGATCGGGCGGCGCACAATTAGCTCAGTGTCATCCAGGTTAGGGGAGGGTTTGGACGGGGTAGGCCTTTATTGTAAATAAGAATTTGTTCTTAACTGACTTGCCTAGTTAAATAAAGGTTAAATAAAAAATGTTATTCTGTTTGGTGCTTATTGAAAACGGCCCTGGTTGTGTGGTGTCAAACACCCTGGCTGTGTGCTGTCAGGCACCCTGGCTGTGTGGCGCAGGCCCCCTGGCTGTGTGATATCACTCCACCTGGTTGTGTGGTGTCAGGCCCCTTGGCTGTGTGATTTCAGGCCCCCTGATTGTGTGGTGTCAGGCCCCCTGGCTGTGTGATGTCACACCCACTGGTTGTGTGGTGTCAGGCCCCTTGGCTGTGTGATTTCAGGCCCCCTGGTTGTGTGAGGTGTCAGGCCCCCTGGCTGTGTGATGTCACGCCCACTGGTTGTGTGGTGTCAGGCCCCCTGGCTGTGTGATGTCAGGCGCTCTGGCTGTGTGGTGTCAGGCCCTCGGACTGTGTGATGTCACGCCCTCTGGCTGTGTAGTGTCAGGCCCCCCATGACTGTCAGTTAATAATAAGCTCAGCACCTGTAAGTATTTTAGCCAATTCCAAATTGATCATCGATCGCAGAGGCATTACATTCAGTGTGAAAATGGGACAACCTGGTGACCTTTTAGACCTAACCAGCTAAAGTAAAGGCTATCCCGATTAATTTCAGTACTGAGACAACCTCAGGAATGGTGAATGGAGAACAACTTAAATGGCTAATAATTGACGGAACATATTTTATTTTCCCGTCAGGAAAGATGACGTGTGACAACATAACAGCCCCAATCAGATGTGTTTCTGCAGCTCCACGGGGAAGGGTGGGGGTGGCAGATGGGACGGCTTGGTGTGAGTGTGAGTGTGAGTAAGGAAGCTTACCAGCCACACATCAACCCCATGGCCCCTGAACCCCAGGCCCCTTGATGCCAATTATCAGACAACCCTGAAATAGCTGTCAGGTGGTGGCACGGGACCAGAGCATCATTTGATTATGATGTCCTCAGGGATCTCACAACGACTAATCAGTGATTTACTTTTAAAAAGAGAGGGGAAAAAATACATGATTATTAATTATTTTTCCTTTAAGGAAATCCAATGTATTAAAGTGAGGAAAATATAACACGCTCTCGCTATGATCACAAGGCTTGTTTGAATGTTCATCAAAGGGACCCTGCTTTGATGAAGTGATGAGACGGATATCACACACATATAATATACTAATCTATCACAAATCACAGCTTATTGCCAGATGTCTATGTCGTCAGACAATATTACAAATGGAGTCAGGTGGGTATGCTTTGGAATATTTCAATGGAAGTTATTGCTGAATAGATATACTGTATCAAATCGTTAACATCTTAGACAGTTACAAAGTACGCATTACCAATTAATACAAATCCAAGTCAAGAAATCTGACCAGATGAGAGTTAGCATGCGGTTCGTGTCTCCATGCCAGACATGAACATGCTTTGATGAGGAAGACTTTACTGGGGTATCCAGTAAACATTGCCTCAGGGTATTTGTCTACCACTGGTCTGAAGGAGGGGACGGTTGGAGACGACGCTTGACCCCCCCCGGGAATCAAAATTGAGCAAACCTTTCTCAAACGTTGATTAGTGTTTGGAGATGGCCGTCTCCTTGGGCAGTATGGTTGGCTGACCTAGATTAGGAATAGGGTGAAGTTGTCCCTGTAGATGCTGATATGTTTTGCATTTTTCCCACTAATGGTTAAGGTTAGCATTGGGGCAGAGGAAGCTGATCCTAGATCTGTCCCTGAGTTTATCCCACATCATACAGAAGCATGTACTGTAGATTCTGTAAATTGCGCTATCATGTTAATCAAATCTTGAGGAGACACTCATGATGGTAGTTGTTCGAATTCATAATCTTTCTCTTAGTGGAGAAGATTTACTAAGTACAGGTGGGTATGCCAACTTTATTTACAACACGTGAACAGTGTCCAATGGCTCTTTTCACTACAGTATTTCAGAATAACCAAACCTGACAATATGTCACTGGGCCACTGATTTGCAACCAAGATTGGGCTTGCAGTGGTCTAAGCTACTAAGGGATAACCTGATGCAAGTGGGACATACTGTATAATGTCTGCTGTCATCATGTCGTGTCTGATTGTGATTAGTGTTAGATTGTATTTTAGCATACTGTAGGATTATGTGTATGTAACATAATACTATTAAACACATTTCATATCTTCAGACATGTAATAGATAGCAAACACAATATTATCATATGCTTTACATATTCTTCCAGGTTTATACCTTATGCTCTCCATACATGGATTTGATGGCAAACTCGCTTGAATGCTTAATCCCTCCTAATGCAATTGTATTAGTTAGCCTTATTCCCCCACTGTGACTTCCAACTACACGTTGTCACGACTTTCGCCGAAGTCGATCCCTCTCCTTGTTTGGGCGGCGTTCGGCGGTCGACGTCACCGGCCTTCTAGCCATCGCCGATCCACTTTTCATTTTCCATTTGTTTTGTCTTTGTCTTACACACCTGGTTTCAATCCCCCAATTACTTGTTCATTATTTAACCCTCTGTTCCCCCATGTTTGTTTGTGAGTATTGTTTATTGTATTGCGGTCCGTATTTGTGGCCTTGTATTATTACGACGTGTATTGTGATATATTTGAGTAAAATTGCTTTCATTACTCATATCTGCTGTCCTGTGCCTGAATCATCTCACCAGCTACACACAGACGCTTTACAGAATTACTCACCACCAAATGGAGTCAGCAGGAGCAGACTGGGGCGGTAGAGGAGTGCGTCCAGCAGCATTCGACCATGTTGCAACATCTGGGCACCACCATGGATCGCGTGCTGCAGACGATGGATCGTTGGGAGAGAGGAGGGGGTCGTCCAGCGCCTCCACCAGCCCCACTACAGCAGGCCCCACTGTCCACCCCTCCTTCACCCGGTCAAAGCGGGATTCGGCTCGTTCGAGGGAGTATGATGGGACGGCTGCCGGATGCCAGGGGTTCCTACTCCAGCTGGAGCTCTACCTGGCGACCGTCCACCCGTCTCCTTCGGGACATAAGAGTGTGTCCGCCCTCGTCTCCTGCCTCTCAGGCAAAGGACCATTACGCAGAGTTCCCCCGCCGCTTTCGGGCGAACGTCTGTTCCACCTGAGGCAGGGGACGAGGAGCGCGCAGGATTTCGCTTTTGACTTCCGGACCCTGGTTCCCAGCGCGGGAAGGAACGACAGGGCCTTGATTGATCACTACCGGTGCAGTCTGCGCGAGGACGTTCGTCGGGAGTTGGCCTGCCGAGACACCACCCTCAAGTTGGACCAGTTGGTGGATCTGTCCATCCGGCTGGACAACCTGCTGGCTGCCCGCGGAAGTCCGGATCGGGGCCTGTCAGTTCCATCTCCCAGCACCTCCGCTCCGACGCCAATGGAGCTGGGAGGTGCTGCGCTTAGGGCGACCGGAGGAGGGGCCATTCCCTGCACCATCTGTGGCCGCACAGGGCACACTGCTGGACGATGCTGAGGAGGTTCCTCAGGGACTCAAGGCAGCAGGCAGGGCACTATCGTGTCACCCCAGGTGAGTCGGCACCAGGCTCACCCAGAGCCCCCTGTTGCTCACATGTATGTGTTTACAGTTTTCCCCGCATTCCCAGCATAAGGCGCTCGTAGATTCAGGCACAGCTGGGAATTTTATTGACCGTTCATTTGCTCATAGTTTAGGGATCCCCCTTGTTCCTGTGGATATGCCCTTCCCTGTGCACGCCCTAGATAGTTGACAATTAGGGTCAGGGCTGATTAGGGAGGCCACCGCTCCACTAAGCATGGTTATGCAGGATGGTCACAAGGAGAGAATCAGTCTCTTCCTTATTGATTCTCCGGCGTTTCCCGTGGTCCTGGGCCTACCCTGGTTGGCCTGTCATGACCCCACTATTTTTTGGCAACAGAGGGCTCTCAAGGGGTGGTCACAAGAGTGCTCAGGGAGGTGTGTAGGAGTTTCCATTGGTGCGACTACGGTGGAAAGTCCAGACCAGGTCTGCACCGTGCGCATCGCTTCAGAATATGCCGATTTGGCTCTCACCTTCTGTAATAAGAAGGCGACTCAATTACCACCCCATCAACGGGAGGATTGTGCGATAAATCTCCTGGTAGACGCAGCACTTCCCAGGAGTCACGTGTATTTCTCTGTCATAGGAAAAGACGGCGGCTATGTATCCCTGGGACAGGGATACATTTGGTCCTCCACTTCACCTGCCTCCTCGAGTTTATTTTTTGTGAAGAAGAAGGATGGAGGTCTGCGCCCGTGTATTGACTATCGAGGTATCAATCAGATCATAGTGAGGTACAGCTACCCGCTGCTTCTCATCGCCAGTGAGATCGAGTCAATGCACGGGGCGCGCTTCTTCACAAAATTGGATATCAGGAGCGCTTACAATCAGGAGCGCTTACAATCTGGTGCGTATCCGGGAGGGGGACAAGTGGAAGACGGCATTTAGTACTACCTCAGGGCACTATGAGTACCTCGTCATGCCGTACGGGTTGATGAATGCTCCATCAGTCTTCCAGGCCTTTGCTGACGAGATTTTCCGGGACCTGCACGGGCAGGGTGTAGTGGTGTATATCGACGACATTTTGATATACTCCAATACACGCGCGGAGCATGTGTCCCTTGTGCGCAGGGTGCTTGGTCGACTGTTGGAGCATGACCTGTAGGTCAAGGCTGAGAAATGCCTGTTCTTCCAACAGTCCGTCTCCTTCCTAGGGTACCGTATTTCCAATTCAGGGGTGGAGATGGAGAGTGACCGCATTTCAGCCTTGCGTAATTGGCCGACTCCCACCACGGTAAAAGAAGTGCAGCGGTTTCTAGGGTTTGCAAACTACTACCAGAGGTTTTTCCGGGGTTTTGGTCAGGTAGCGGCTCCCATTACCTCACTGCTGAAGGGGGGACCGGTGCGACTGCAGTGGTCGGCTGAGGCGGACAGGGCTTTTGGTCACCTGAAGGCTCTGTTTACCTCGGCTCCCGTGCTGGCTCATCCGGATCCCTCTTTGGCGTTCATAGTGGAGGTGGATACGTCCGAGGCTGGGATAGGAGCCGTGCTCTCTCAGCGCTCAGGCATGCCACCAAAGCTCCGCCCCTGTGCTTTCTTTTCAAGGAAGCTCAGCCCGGCGGAGCGAAAATATGATGTGGGGGACCGGGAGCTGTTGGCTGTTGTCAAGGCTCTGTAAGCATGGAGACATTGGCTTGAGGGGGCTAAACACCCTTTCCTCATCTGGACTGACCACTGCAATCTGGAGTACATCTGGGCGGCGAGGAGACTGAATCCTCGCCAGACAAGGTGGGCCATGTTCTTTACCCATTTTGTTTTCACTCTGTCCTACAGACCAGGTTCCCAGAACGCTAAGGCAGATGCACTGTCCCGGAAGTATGACACAGAGGAGCGGTCCATTGATCACACTCGGGACGTCCGGCCTCTTGCCTGGTGGCACCGGTGGTGTGGGAGCTGGACGCGGACATCGAGCGGGCGTTACGCACAGAGCCAATTCCCCCCCCCCCAGTGTCCAGCTGGGCGCCTGTACGTTCCATCTGCTGTGCACGACCGTTTGATCTATTGGGCCCACACGTCATCCTCCTCTGGTCATCCTGGCATCGGTCGGACGGTGCGTTGCCTTAGTGGGAAGTACTGTTGGTCCACCTGGGCCAAGAACGTGAGGGTTTATGTTTCCTCCTGCTCGGTGTGCGCCCAGTGCAAGGCTCCCAGGCACCTGCCCAGAGGGAAGTTACAACCCCTACCCGTTCCACAACGGCCGTGGTCGCACCTGTCGGTGGACTTCTTGATGGATCTTCCTCCCTCACAGGGCAACACCACGATCCTGGTCATTGTGGATCGGTTTTCTAAGTCCTGCCGTCTCCTCCCTTTGCCAGGTCTCCCTACGGCCCTACAGACTGCGGAGGCCCTGTTCACTCACGCCTTCCGGCAATACGGGGTGCCTGAGGACAGTCTCTGATCGGGGTCCCCAGTTCACGTCCAGGGTCTGGAGAGTGTTCATGGAACGTCTGGGGGTCTCGGTAAGCCTCACCTCAGCTTTTCACCCCGAGTGTAACGGGCAGGTGGAGAGAGTAAACCAGGATGTGGGTAGGTTTCTGCGATCATATTGCCAGGACCTGCCGGGGGAGTGGGCGGCGTTCATCCCCTGGGCAGAGATGGTCCAAAACTCACTCCGCCACTCCTCCACTAACCTCTCTCCCTTCCAGTGCGTACTGGGGTATCAGCCGGTTCTGGCACCTTGGCATCAGAGCCAGATCGAAGCTCCTGCGGTGGACGAATGGTTTAATCGCTCGGAGGAGACATGGGACACCGCCCATGTGCACCTGCAACGGGGTGTGAGGCGGCAGAAGGCGAGCGCCAACCGCCACCACAGTGAGGCCCCGGTGTTTTTACCGGGACCGGATCTGGCTCTCGACCCGAAACCTGCCCCTCCACCTGCCCTGCCGGAATCTGGGTCCGTGGTTTGAGGGGCCATTCAGTCCTGAGGAGACTGAATGAGGTATGCTATAGGTTACAGCTTCCCCCAGATTACCGTATTAATCCCTCGTTCCATGTGTCTCTCCTCAGGCCGGTAGTGGCTGGTCCACTCCAGGAGTCTGAGGTGCGGGAGGTTCCTCCGCCCACTCTGGACATCGAGGGGGCCCCGGCGTATGCTGTTAGAGCCATCCTGGACTCGAGGCGTCGGGCGAGGGGCCTTCAGTACATCGTGGAGTGGGAGGGGTACGGTCCGGAGGAGAGATGCTGGGTGCCGGTGGAGGACTTCTTGGACCCTTCGTTGCTGCAGGAGTGGATCGCCCTGCGCATCGTCCTCCGGGTTGTCCCCGAGGTCGGTGTCGGCGCGCTGCTGGAGCCGCGCGTCAAGGGGGGGGGTTACTGTCACGATTTCCGCCGAAGTCGGTCCCTCTCCTTATTCGGGCGGCGTTCGGCGGTCGACGTCACCGGCCTTCATATCCCCTCACATCGCCGATCCACTTTTCATTTTCCATTTGTTTTGTCTTTGTCTTACACACCTGGGTTCAATCCCCCAATTACTTGTTCATTATTTAACCCTCTGTTCCCCCATGTTTGTTTGTGAGTATTGTTTATTGTATTGCAGTCCGTATTTGTGGCCTTGTATTATTACGACGTGTATTGTGATATATTTGAGTAAAATTGCTTTCATTACTCATATCTGCTGTCCTGCGCCTGACTCTCACCAGCTACCTACAGACGCTTTACACACATGGAGAGAACATACTGTTTTGTATGAATTACCTACTGATGCTTATGTCAAGTATTGCATGTGCAATCACATGAACATACTGTATGACCTCTGGCATCACGATTTGTTAGAGCTGCCTTAAGAATCATTTCATCTTAAATAAATATTATTGGACCTGCCTGGGCTAAACTAGGAGAACATGTTATAATTTAATTTAAAAAATAAACATAAAATAATAATCAGATATTGGGTCATTGAGTCGGAATCATGATTGCTATTCCATATATTAATATACTGTGGATGAGAACAATACTGTTTAACAAAACAGCGAGTACAAAGGATGGTATCTTACTATCAAATTACTTTTAACATTCATCACAGTGTAAAATGTGAGAATTAGAATGTATGTTCTATATCAGTCATGGCCGGTATCATTCATGTAGTAGTGATGATCCCAAAACTGTTACATTTCTATCTACACTGTTGTTATGTGAGGAACTTTTCTTATCCCTCATAACCACAGTATTGGAAATATCGTTAACACTACTTAGGAGGAAGTCACAGAGTACAATAATGCGAGGGTTTGCAAGGCCTTTTTATGAATACCTTTAGATAATGACTGTTTCTCTAACATGAGACACAGATGGCTAGACATCCTTGAAAATGTTCACAGACAGCATTGTGTGCCAGTGGCTAAGAGGCAAGCTTTTAAAAAGCATTTCCAGAACATTTATTGTATTGAACGTGTTCAGACTCGTGCTACCAAGCACTGATTATATTTGTTCACATTTTGCACATTGGTTCTCCCACCAGGGGCATATGTGCATGGGATTTCAGTGATGGAGTGTGTTCATTTGATCCTTACAATCATCCCATCATATTTACCCTGGATGTTTGCTCACAGGGCTAACCAAACAAGATAAGATATCCCCTCAGATTCAAATCCCCACCGAAGCAGTCAACCGCAGCAGATTCCTAAACATGCGCTGTCCTACATGTATAACTGCCGTTCAGCTGGAAGAGGCCGTTTCATTGCTTTGATAACATGGCAGAACAGCACAGTACAAAAGAGAAGGATTGTTCATACGAAGACTAATGCTGGGATTAGGGCAGACACAATACCTATCCCATGCTGTTGGTGAATAGATCCAAGGAAGGACGGTTAGAGGGATGAATGGTGAGTCTAATATATACCTAAATGGTCAGTCTAATATACCATGTACATTGGATTTTGGGTAAATTGATTTAAATTCCATATGAGCATAAATACAAAATCTAAAACGCAAATTGGCACCACAAATGTTCTCAGGAATACAGCAGTGAAATGCTACTTGAACTAATACCATTTTACAGATGTATTCTTATATTGTCCTATAAAGTCAAAGTTTAAAAAACCTTGGTGTAGGTTGCCACTGTTTCATGCTTCAATTTTGACTAAAGCACAAACTGTGTTGTCTCAAGTGAATGCTACCATTTTTAAAACATGAAAAAAATATGTATCTTGCTTTTTAGTTCATTGAAAACTCAAGGTTCTCAAATAGTATGTCCTGTGCTCCGTTGCTATACGTCTGAAAGTACAACTAAGCAATTCAATACATTCTCAAGCAATGTCTGCCATCAGCTCCAGTGTTTTTGACACAACTAATAATTAGCCATGACCATTGTCCACATACAGTATGTCTCTATAGCTGCTTGATTTGGAATGTTTACGATTGGACACTCATAGTAACAACTAATACAGTGCCTTGCAAAAGTATTCATCCCCCTTGGTGTTTTTCCTATTTTGTTGCATCACACCCTGTAATTTAAATGGATTTATATGTGGATTTCATGTAATGGACATAAACAAAATTGTTAAAATTGGTGAGGTGAAATGAAAAAAATTACTTGTTTCAAAAGATTCTAACAAACAAAAAATACTGAAAATTGGTGCATGCATATGTATTCACCCCCTTTGCTATGAATTCCCTAAATAAGATCTGGTGCAACCAATTACCTTCAAAAGTCACATAATTAGTTAAATAAAGTCCACCTGTGCGCAATCTAAGTGTCACATGATCTCTGTCATCGATGTGTGTATCGGTGGCAGGGAAGTCAGGCGCAGGAGAATCGAACTTGGTATAATGGAGTAGTTTAATAACTTCAAAACAGAGCTCCAAAACCATAATACATAATCAAAGCAAAGTGGGTATGAGGACACGACGCGCACCAATACAAACTACACGATCATGACCAAACAAACAATCTCTGACAAGGACATGAGGGGAAACAGAGGGTTAAATACACAACAGGATAATGAATGGGATTGAAACCAGGTGTGTAGGAAGACAAGACAAAACCAATGGAAAATGAAAATCGGATCAATGATGGCTAGAAGACCGGTGACGTCGACCGCCGAGCACCGCCCGAACAAGTAGAGGCACAAGACTTCGGCAGAAGTCGTGACAATCTAAGTATATATACACCAGTTCTGAAATGCCCCAGAGTCTGCAACACCACTAAGCAAGGGGCACCACCAAGCAAGCGGCACCATGAAGACCAAGGAGCTTTCCAAACAGGTCAGGGAGAAGTACAGATCAGGGTTGGATTATAAAAAAAAGATCAAACTTTGGACATCCCACGGAGCACCTTTAAATCCATTATAAAAAAAATTGAAAGAATATGGCACCACAACAAACCTGCCAAGAGAGGGCCGCCCACCAAATTTCACGGACCTGGCAAAGAGGGCATCAGAGAGGCCACAAAGAGACCAAAGATAACCCTGAAGGAGCTGCAAAGCTCCACAGCGGAGATTGGAGTATCTGTCCATACAACCACTTTAAGCAGTACAATCCACAGAGCTGGGCTTTACGGAAGAGTGGCAAGAAAAGAATCCAGTACTTAAAGAAAAAAACAAGCAAACACATTTGGTGTTCGCCAAAAGGCATGTTGGAGACTCCCCAAACATAATGAAGAAGGTACTCTGGTCAGATGAGGCTAAAATTTAGCTTTTTGGCCATCAAGGAAAACGCTATGCCTGGTGCAAACCCACCACCTCTCATCACCCCGAGAACACCATCCCCACAGTGAAGCATGGTGGCAGCATCATGCTGTGGGGAGGTTTTTAATCGGCAGGGACTGGGAAACTGGTGAGAATTGAAGGAATGATGGATGTCGCTAAATACAGGGAAATTCTTGAGGGAAACCTATTTCAGTCTTCCAGAGATTTGAGACTGGCACGGAGGTTCACCTTCCAGCAGGACAATGACCCAAAGCACAGTGCTAAAGCAACACTCGAGTGGATTAAGGGGAAACATTTAAATGTCTTGGAATGGCTTAGTCAAAGCCTAGACTTCTATCCAATTGAGAATCTGTGGTATGACTTAAAGATTGCTGTACACCAGCAGAAGGCATCCAACTTGAAGGAGATGGAGCAGTTTTACCTTGAAGAATGTTCAAGAAACCCAGTGGCTAGATGTGCAAAGCTAATAGAAACATACCCCAATAGACTTGCAGGTGTATTTTCTGCAAAAGGTGGCTCTACAAAGTATTGACTTTGGGGGGGTGAATATTTATTCATGCTCAAGTTTTCTGTTATTTTTGTCTTATTTCTTGTTTGCTTCACAATAAAAAATATTTTAATTCTTCAAAGTGGTAGGCATGTTGTGTAAATCAAATGATACAAACTCCCCCAAAATCTATTTTAATTCCAGGATGTAATGCAACAAAATAGTAAAAATGTCAAGGGTGGATAATTTCACAAGCCACTGTAGACATAAAAATGTTATATTGTTTATAACATTTTCCAAAAAATTTAAAAAATGTCAAGGGTGAATACTTTCACAAGCCACTGTAGACAAAAACAAATTATATTGTTTATAACATTTTCCAAAAAATGTAACTTCTGTGTTTTTATTGTCCCTATAAAACAGAGTTACAGTTTATATTTAAAAAAATGCCTATGACATACATAGATTAGTGCTTATGCATTTATTTCACATGACTGAAAATACAGATATGGATCTGTTGGTCACAAATACCTTCAAAAAAAGTGGTGTGAGTGTAACCACCATTTGCCTCATGCAGTGCGCGACACATCTCCTTTGCATCAGGCTATTGATTGTGGCCTATGGAATGTTGTCCCACTCCTCTTCAATGGCTGTGTAAAGTTGCTGGATATTGGCGGGAACTTGAACATGTAGTCATACACGTCAATCCAGAGCATCCCAAACATGCTCATTAAGGGAGTTGTCTGGTGAGTATGCAGGCTATGGAAGAAATTAGACGTTTTCAGCTTCCAGGAATTGTGTAGAGATCCTTGTGACATGTGGCCGTGCATTATCATGCTGAAACATGAGGTGATGGTGGCGGATGAATGGCATGGCAACGGGCCTCAGGATCTCGTCCGTATCTCTGTGCATTCAAATTTCCACCGATAAAATGCAATTGTGTTTGTTGTCCGTAGCATATGCCTTTCGATTACAATAACCCCACTGCCACCGTAGGGCACAACATTGACATCAGCAAACTGTAGTTGTGATGAACATTAACTTCTCTGGCAACATTTCCGGTGGACATTCCTGCAGTCAGCATGCCAATTGCATGCTCCCTCAAAATCTGTGGCATTGTGTTTTGTGACAAAACTGCATATTTTAGAGAGGCCTTTTACTGTCCCCAGCACTAAGTGCTTGATATGCCACACCTGTCAGATGGATGGATTATCTTGGCAAAGTAGAAATGCTCACTAACAGGGATGTAAACAAATTTGTGAACAACATTTGAGAGAAATATGCTTTTTGTCCGTATGGAAGATTTTTGGTCTCTTTAATTTCAGCTCATGAAACAAGGGACCAACACTTTAGATGTTGCGTTTATATTTTTGTTAAGTGAATATTTCCACACAATGAGGTTGGAATAATATTGTGAAATTGTGAATGATCAAGCCCTTTTAGTGTAAGAGTTGTTTGAAAAGACTGCCTAATATTTCAACTTGTTTTGGTGGGATGGAGTTTAGGCCTGCCTGGTTGCATCACCATGCGATAAATCGGTTAATAGACCAATAAGAAAGAGAGTTCCAAACCCCTCTGCCAATAAAAGCTAGTTTTCAGTGTTCCTTCCCCACTCAGACAGTCCTAGCAAACTGTTTGCTTGAGAAAAATACATTTTTGTTTCTTTTTTAGCATTTTAATTTACAACAATCACAGTAAGGTACGTAATTGTTATCCAGAAATGATTTCATATTGATATGTAACAAAAAGTTATAAAACGGCTGCATTGGACCTTTAAAGTTATACTATAACAAATAACTAATTAAAATCAATTATGTTTGCAAGTTAGTCTACTGAATAAACAAAATAGTCACAATCCAGTCCACCACTGTCAAATGTTTGAAGTCAAAACTACCTGTGAATGTAACAAATCTTAAACTACAGCAGAGGCCGATGACCGAGCCAATCATCGAATACTTGGAGTTTGTGGTCAACGGAATATCCCTAATCAATTATTGACATGCCAATCTGGGTTACCAGACCCCACAGCATCACTCAACCATCTCTACCTCTGCAACTACACCAGCTTGTGGTCATCAGCCAATCCAATGAACCTTAAAATGGTGGTGAGGGAATTGAGAAGGGGAATACCCTGTGCCAGTCACCATGGGAGAGATCAGGGAGCATGTTGGCACCAGACAGGTGACCCTTGCCACCCATCAAGTCCAGATGCTACCCCCTTGGCCCACCCACAGTCCCATCATCAGTCCTATCACAGACCTATGAATTATTCACTTCCCTCATCAGCCATAATCTGATTATTCATCGCCCCCAAAATCTGAATAATAAAGTTCCTCTGCCACAGCTTTGGCTTTTAGCGCTCATTACCATATTCTCTGTGTGTGTTGTTTATCGGTTTGAAGGGAGGAGGAAAGGGAGATACGGATGGGGGGTTAGCAGGAGTGGCCCTCATCATATTCACCATCGGTCTTCTCTCTCTCTTTCTCTCTCTCTCTCTCTCTCTCTTGCTCTGTCTCTCCCTCTCTCTCACACATCTTTTTGGCATTCAAAGCAGCAGGTGAATAATTCCCATTGAAATAATTGATTATTTGTCCGGTGGAGTGCTTGGTAAATAATGGATAGCTTCATCAGGGACTCCAGGAGCCCACCAGGGAGAGTGACGGCTGGTTTTAATAAGCAGGCCCCCTGAATGGCACCCGCTCTGCAGGGGTAAACACGCCTGGAGCTTCATACAAAACCTGCTTCCTTTCCACATCACAGAGGGGGAAATAAAGCTATGATGCGTTTTAAAGGATGCTGGATGTGTCCGAATACCCATTCTTGCATTTTAAATAGTAGGCTTTTTGAGTATGCGAAATAGAACGTTTTATAGTATGTGACATTTCGAAAAAGTTCTATGCTTTAAAGGTCCAATGCTTCCGTTTTTATCTCAATATCAAATCATTTCTGGTGAACACTTAAGTACCTTACTGTGATTGTTTTCATTTAAATTGGTAAAAAATAAACTTATATATATCTTAAAATATCTTCTTAGCAAAGACCAATTTTGCTAGGACTGTCTGGGAATTGTAATGTCTGCTTCCAACTCTCAAACACGTAGATCCCCTGAAGACAGCTCACTTTCCAGCCCACTTTCCAGATCACACTCTCAAACACGTAGATGCCCTGAACACAGCTCACTCTCCAGATCACCTGAATTCTGATCACCTGTTCACACACCTTTATGTAATTTTCACACTCTATTTAGCTCAGTTCTTTGCACCCCATCATTGTGAGATATTGTTTGTTTTGATACACATTTCTATTCGGAACTCTGTTTTTTTCTCCTTATTAGTCCTCCTGTGTATCATAGTTTGGGCCGCCCTCACTAACGATGCCTTTTTTCCTATTACCTGCCTGTACTTTTGCCTATCAGATTTCCTGTCAGCAACCTCTTGCCTGATCTCCTGGACTACGTTACTAGCCTTTTCCCTGTCTGTACTGTTGCCTATCGGATTTCCTGTTAGCAACCTCTTGCCTGATCTCCTGGACTACGTTACTAGCCTTTTCCCTGTCTGTACTGTTGCCTTTTTGGACCAGCTTGAAACCAGCTCTGTCTCCCATCCTATTCATTACAGGAGTGGTATGAGAGGGGAGCGAAAAACTGAGACCTAGCTGTTATTGGTAGAGAGGTTTTGAACTGTCTTTCTTATTGGTCTATTAACACATTTACCTGGCACCAGGCAGGCCAAAACTCCATCCCACCAAAACAGGCTGAAAGTTTTGGCCCAATGAGCCATGTCCAATTGAGACACTGGTAGAAAAAGAAAAGTCTGAGCCTTTTGGTTAAAACACTGGGGTAAATCCTGTATGAAAAAATGATGCTGCATTACCATACATGACTTACCCCAGTGTTTTACCCAAAAGGCTTAGACTTTTCTGTGTCCATCTACGCGGCCGGCAGCCATGTCTCGCTGGGCCATGGCTCCGGCGAACCTGCTCTCACTTCAAATTAAATTAAATTTTGTTAGTCACATGCGCCGAATACAATAGGTGTAGACCTTACAGTGAATGCTTACTTACGAGCCCCTAACCAACAATGCAGTTAAAAAAAAAAAAAGAATTAGAATAAGAATAAGAAACAAGTCATTAACTTCTTATGGCTGAAGGGGCAGTATTGAGTAGCTTGGATGAAAGGTGCCCATATCAAACGGTCTGCTCCTCAGTCATAGTTCCTAATATTTGCATATTATTATTAGTATTGGATAGAAAACACTCTAAAGTTTCTAAATCTGTTTGAATTATTTCTGTGAGATTAACAGAACTCATATTGGCAGGCAAAATCCTGAGTTGAAATCAAAACAGGAAGTCAGAAATCTGAGCTTGTCTGTATTCACCAGAGTCCCTTAAGAAATCCACTTGAGTTATGAATGATGTTGCACTGCCTCGGGGTTCCACTACATGTCAACCATCAATAGAAATTCCAATGAGACTTCTATGATGTTGTGGGAGAGAATGATAGCAGAATCAGTCAGGTGTCCATCAAGCAGCCATTTTCTGATCATGCTTTTTTTTCATGGAAGTCACCTACGTTCCATTGCTCACGCAGATAAGAACGAATACTCGGGTTGGAACTTTATTGAAGCTATATGTTAAAAACATCCTAATGATTGATTCAGTAATTAGTTTGAAATGTTTCTTTGACCGGTAATATCACATTTTGAAGTTTTTGTCCGATATAAAGCTGACCAGAATTAGCATTTGGACATGTTTACCAAACGCGCTAACAATTGGACATAAATAACGGATTTTTTCGAACAAAACAAACATTTATTGTGGACCTGGGATTCCTGGTGTGCTTTCTGATGTAGATCATCAAAGGTAATGGGATATTTATCATGTATTTTTGTGTTTATGGTGATGCCATCTTTGCAGCTGTGGTATGCTGCTTTTGAGCGCCGTCTCAGATTATAGCGTGCATTTCTTTTTCCGTAATGTTCTTTTGAAATCTGACATAGCAGTTGCATTAAGGATAGGTATATCTATAATTCAATGTGTATAACTTGTATTATCATCTATATTTATAATGAGTATTTCTGTTGAAACGATGGGCTATGCAGTCACTTGATGTTTTTGCATTTAGTGAATCTAGTCGCCTCAATGTAAACTCAGATTTTTTTATATAAATATGAATTTAATCAAACAAAACATGCATGTATTGTGTAACATGAAGTCCTATGAGTGTCATCTGATGAAAATAATCGAAGGTTAGTGATTCATTTTATCTCTATTCTGGTTTTTGTGAAGCTATATTTAGCTGGAAAAAATGGCTATGCTTATTGTGGTTTTGTGGTGACCTAACATAATCGTTTGTAGTGCTTTCGCTGAAAAGCCTATTTGAAATCGAACACTTTGGTGGGATTAACAACAAGATTACCTTTAAAATGATATAAGACACATGAATGTCTGAGGAATTTTAATTATGAGATTTCTGTTTTTTGAATTTGGCGCTCTGCACTTCGACTGGCTGTTGTCATATCGGTCCCGTTACCGGGACTTCAGCCATAAGAAGTTTTAAAGAGCAGCAGTAGGATAACAATAGCGAGGGGGGTTCCGGTACAGAGTCAATGTGCAGGGGCACCAGTTAGTTGAGGTAATATGTACATGTAGGTAGAGTTATTAAAGTGACTATGCATAGATGATAACAACAGAGAGTAGCAGCAGTGTAAAAGAGGGGAGGGGGTAATGCAAATAGTCTGGGTGGCCATTTGATTTGATGTTCAGGAGTCTTAAGGATTGGGGGTAGAAGCGGTTTAGAAGCCTCTTGGACCTAGACTTTGCGCTTGCTTACCGCTTGCCGTGTGGTAGCAGAGATAACAGTCTATGAATAGGGTGACTGGAGTCTTTGACAGTTTTTAGGGCCTTCCTCTGACACCGCCTGGTATAGAGGTCCTGGATGGCAGGAAGTTGGCCCCAGTGAAGTACTGGGCCGTACGCAGTACCCTCTGTAGTGCCTTGCGGTCAGAGGCCGAGCAGTTGCCATACCAGGCAGTGATGCAACCAGTCAGGATTCCCTCGATGGTGCAGCTGTAGAACCTTTTGAGGATCTGAGGACCCATGCCAAATCTTTTCAGTCTCCTGAGGGGGAATAGGTTTTGTTGTGCCCTCTTCACGACTGTGTTGGTGTGCTTGGACCATGTTAGTTTGTTGGTGATGTGGACACCAAGGAACTTGAAGATCTCAACTTGCTCCACTATAGCCCCGTCGATGAGAATGGGGGCATGCTCGGTACTTTTTTTCCTGTAGTCCACAATCATCATCTTTGTCTTGATCACATTGAGGAAGAGGTTGTTGTCCTGGCACCGCACGACCAGGTCTCTGACCTCCTCCCTATAGGCTGTCTCGTCATTGTCGGTGATCAGGCCTACCACTGTTGTGTCCTCAGCAAACTTGATGATGGTGTTGGAGTCGTGCATGGCCGTGCAGTCATGAGTGAACAGGGAGTACAGGAGGGGACTGAGCACGCACCCCTGAGGGGCCCCTGCATTGAGGATCAGTGTGGCGGATGTGTTGTTACCTACCCTTACCACCTGGGGGTCGGCCCGTCAGGAAGTCCAGGATCCAGTTGCAGAGGGAGCTGTTTAGTCCCAGGGTCCTTCGCTTATTGATGAGCTTTGAGGACACTATGGTGTTCCTTTTGTCCAGGTGGGAAAGGGAAGTGTTGAGTGCAATAGAGATTGCATCATCTGTGGAGCTGTTAGGGCAGAATGAAAATTGGAGTGGGTCTAGGGTTTCTGGGATAATGGTGTTGGTGTGAGCCATGACCAGCCTTTCAAAGCACTTCATGGCTACAGACGTGAGTGCTACGGGTCGGTAGTCATTTAGGCAGGTTACCTTAGTGTTCTTGGGCACAGGGACTATGGTGGTCTGCTTAAAACATGTTGGTATTGCAGACTCAGACAGGGAAAGGTTGAAAATGTCAGTGAAGACACTTGCCAGTTGATCAGCGCATGCTCGCAATACACATCCTGGTAATCTGTCTGTCCCTGCAGCCTTGTGAATGTTGACCTGTTTAAAAGTCTTACTCACATCGACTGCGGAGAGCGTGATCACACAATCTTCTGGAACAGCTGTTGCTCTCATGCATGTTTCAGTGTTATTTGCATCGAAGTGAGAACAGAAACAGTTTAGCTCATCTGGTAGGCTTGTGTCACTGGGCAGCTCTCAGCTGTGCTTCCCTATGTAGTCTTTAATGGTTTGCAAGCCTTGCCACATCAGACGAGCGTCGGAGCTGGTGTAATGCGATTCGATTTTTGGCCTGTATTGATGCTTTGCCTGTTTGATGGTTCGTCAGAGGGCATAGCAGGATTTTGTAAAAGCTTCTGGTTTAGAGTTCCGCTCCTTGAAAGCGGCAGCTCTAGCCTTTAGCTTAGTGCGGATGTTGCCTGTAATCCATGGCTTTTGGTTGGGGTATGTACGTTCTGTCACTGTTGGTATGACGTCCTCGATGCACTTATTGATGAAGACAATGACTGATGAGGTGTACTCCTCAATGCCATCAGAGGAATCTCGGAACATATTCCAGTCTGTGCTAGCAAAAGAGTCCTGTAGCTTAGTATCTGCTTCATCTGACCACTTTTTTATTGATGGAGTCACTGCTGCATCCTGCTTTAATTTTTGCTTGTAAGCAGGAATCAGGATAGAATTATGGTCAGATTTGCCAAATGGAGGGCGAGGGAAAGCTTTCTCTGTGTGTGGAGGTGGTCCAGAGTTTTTTTTCCCCTCTGCGAATTTAACATGCTGATAGAAATTTGATAAGACGGATTTCAGTTTCCTTGCATTAAAGTCCCCGGCTACTAGGAGCGCCGTCTCTGGGTGAACGTTTTCCTGTTTGCTTATGGCGGAATACAGCTCATTCAGTGCGGTCTTAGTGCCAGCATCAGTCTGTGGTGGTATGTAGACAGCTACGAAAAATAAAGATGAAAACTCTCTAGGTAGATAGTGTGGTCTACAGCTTATCATGAGATACTCTACCTCAGGCGAGCAAAACCTTGAGACTTCCTTAGATATCATGCACCAGCTGTTATTTACAAAAAAACATTGTCCGTTGCCCCTTGTCTTACCAGACGCAGCTGTTCTATTCTGCCGATACAGAGTTTAACCAGCCAGCTGTATGTTGATAATGTCGTCATTAGGTCACGACTCTGTGAAGTATATGATATTACAGTTTTTAATGTCCCGTTGGTAATTTAATCTTCCGTGTAGGTCATCGATTTCATTTTCCAAAGATTTTCCAAAGATTGCACATTTGATAGCAGAATGGAAGGAAGTGGTGTTTTTTTCGATCGCCTATGAATTCTCCCAAGGCAGCCCGCCCTCTGGCCACTTTTTCTCCTCCTTCTCTTTACGCAAATGACGGGGATCTGGACCTGTTCCCGGGAACGCAGTATATCATTCACTTTGAGCTCGTCGGACTCATTAAAGGAAAAAAAGGATTTTGCCAGTCCGTGGTGAGTATTCGCAGTTCTGATGTCCAGAAGTTATTTATGGTCATAAGAGAAGGTAGCAGCAACATTATATACAAAATAAGTAAAGAAATAAGTTACAAACAAAACAAAATACAATTGGTTAGGATACGTAAAACCTCAGCCTTGTTCTCCGGGCGCCATCTTTACGGCCAAATCCAGGGCACTGGTACTTTTCAGCTTACGTTTACATAACAATGGCTAACTGTGAACATTAATACCTTATCACAGAGCAACTGTTTTGATTATGCAGATGATGGTGTTTCTGCACTTAACAAGTTCTCACTGTCAGCCCTAGCTATAGAAACACAATTTCTCTAGTATAACATAAGAGTGTATGCAGTAATGTAACACTGGTGTTACAGTCGAAAAGCAACATAACAGCATTGATTCAGTCACATCATTGAACCCATGCTGTACTAAACTGCAGTGCAAGCACTCATGGGGTTCCCTACCACATTGGTTGGTAGACTTGACAGTTCAAACTGATTATCCCAGTGGAACATACGTGTCAACACATTTCAATTACTGGGCAGTGGGCAAGACATCCTTCAAATCAGTCAACTGTAAGGACATGTTGACTATTTATATACTGAGGGGTGGTCATGGGGCCAGTGACCTCATCAGCATTTACCGTCAACAATTACAAGGCCAAAAGGTTATAGCATATATATCATTTTCAGGAGTTCTTAACTGTATGAATACAATTAATTATGTCTATTATAAACCTTAAAATGAGGCATTTCCACATTGTGAGGGAGAATAAGGAAAATACATGCAATTGACTTATGGAACAGTAGATTGTGTATTATGATTCATGTGCTTTTTATTGAGCTGCCCTCTTGGCCAGGTCTCAATGGGATTTCCTGGCCAAATAAAGGTTCATAAATAAATCATATAAAGTTGTGTATACAAAGTCTTAGATAAGGATTGTGTGTGTCCTTACGGCATGCCTTATTACAGCTACATCACCATCTTCCGTTTTCATATTAATCAAATTCTGGTCTGAATAAAATCTAACATTTCTGTTGTGACGAACAATGCTGTTCAGGGCTGATTTTAATAAGACAGTCTGAACTATACAGTACAAATAGTTTGCACTCCAAATGAAAACAAATATGTCTGCCTGTGGGCAGGAAATACATGGTAGTTATGAGTCAACATTAAAGTGATGTTTTGTATAAAGGTTTTGTATCATTTCAGTCAGTAGTTTTGAAAGTAATGCTCATGAGCCAAAACGGGTCCCTGAAAATTGTACAATATGTTATGAATTCCTACAGTAAGTGCTTAAGATCCTGGACTGAATCTTTAACTGAATCAATATAACAACAGGTCTATTAAACCACATAATGCTGTTTAAAATGCATAGTTCATTAGTCACAGGACTTCCCGTCTCAGAGCTCAAAACGGCACCCTATTTCCTTTATAGTGCACTTATTTTGACCAGGGCCCATAGGGTAGTCCACTATATAGGTAATTGGGTGCCATTTGGGACACACCCTGTACAAAACATCTGACAATGGGCTAACAGTCTTAATGAATTGCTAAATTAGACTTCAACATTATGTGGTTTAATAGGTTTAATAAACCTGTTGTGTGATTACTTATGTGTGATGTGTCTTGGTTTTAATTAGGCTTCTTCTCACCATTATTTGAAGTGATGTGTCTTGGTTTAAATTAGTGTTGCTTCTCAGCATTATTTGAAGTGATGTGTCTTGGTTAAAATGAGCGTTGCTTCTCGGAGACGTGTGCTCAGGAAATGCATGTGATTAAAACTAACACGAGTCTAGACCCATCTGTGGAATCGTGACTGAAGACAGGATCCTTCTTAATTCTTGGCAGAGAGTCCAACATAAAGTATTAAACAAGTGGTTAACCAAACACAAGTCCACAAAGTTGTCAGATGAATGTTAACAGTTTGGATTCATTGGTATGAACATGATTAAAGCGTATTAATACATTGTCCCCTGTAGAGAAAAGGAAGTACTGCTGTGTACATTGATTTCGCTTACGCCATAACAGCAGGCAAGCAGAAAAGGGGCAGGGGTAATGTTGAACTGTCCCTTGGTTCTCACACAAAGGCGATGTGTTAGACTGACCTGTGTTGTACTAGACTGACCTGTGTTATGCTAGACTGACCTGTGTTGTACTAGACTGACCTGTGTTGTACTAGACTGACCTGTGTTGTACTAGACTGACCTGTGTTATGCTAGACTGACCTGTGTTGTGCTAGACTGACCTGTGTTATGCTAGACTGACCTGTGTTGTGCTAGACTGACCTGTGTTGTACTAGACTGACCTGTGTTGTGCTAGACTGACCTGTGTTGTACTAGACTGACCTGTGTTATGCTAGACTGACCTGTGTTGTGCTAGACTGACCTGTGTTGTACTAGACTGACCTGTGTTGTACAAGACTGACCTGTGTTGTGCTAGACTGACCTGTGTTGTGCTAGACTGACCTGTGTTGTACTAGACTGACCTGTGTTGTACTAGACTGACCTGTGTTGTGCTAGACTGACCTGTGTTGTGCTAGACTGACCTGTGTTGTATTAGACTGACCTGTGTTGTACTAGACTGACCTGTGTTGTACTAGACTGACCTGTGTTGTGCTAGCTAGACAGACCTGTGAGTCGTGTAGATCAGTCCATGTGCAGAGAGAGAGAGAGAGAGAGAGGGGGGAGAGAGAAAAAGTGACAGAGAAAGAGAAAGAGAGAGATAGAGAGAGAGAATAATAAAGCCACGGTCGCACCCAAAATTGTTTTGTATTGAACTGACCTTTTCCGGAGTGGAAGCTGATCTGTGTCTTTCTGTCACAGCTCAGACTAATGGAGGATTCACAGTGCTCCAAACCACTAAGGTCTATTTCAAATGTCTATCACAGCCAATAAAAAACAAATGCATGTCCTGCCAACACACTATGGCTCATATAATATCAAGTCATATTGCTGAATAACATTTTAATACAACAATGGCTTTTCACAGTAATCCCCACAACCTCTGAAATCATCACATTCACATACAGTGCCTTGCAAAATAATTTAGGCTGCTTGGATTTCAAAACATTTTATTGTGTTACAAAGTGGGATTAAAATGGATTTAATTGTATTTTTTTGTCAACAATTGACACATTGACTCTGTAATGTCAAAGTGGAAGTAAAATCCTGATGTTGTTTTGATAAATAAAACATTGTAGCATAAGGATTCAGCCCCTATGTTTAGGCAAGCCTAAATTAGTTCAGGAGTACATTCCGTCTTAACAAATCACATAGTTACATCTGTGTGAATCTCTGTGAAATAATATGGGTTTACATGATTTTTTTATGACTAACCCTTCTCTGTCCCACATACATACATACAACATATGTAAGGTCCTTCAGTCAAGTATTGCATTTCAAGCACAGATTCAACTGCAAAGATCACAGAGCTTTTTGAAAGACTCATAAAGAAGGGCAGTGGTTGGTAGATGGATAACAATAACAAATCAGACATTGAATATATCTTTAACTATGGTCAAGTTAATAATTATGCTGTGGATTATGTATTAAATCACCCAGACACATAGAAGATACAGTCATCCTTCTGAACTGAGTGGTAGGACAGGAAGGAAACTGGTCATGGTATCAGAACTCAGGATAAGACCCAGATGCAGACAGCTAGAGTCACAGACGTTTATTGACCCAAACAGGGGGCAGGCAAAAGACAGGTCAAAGGCAGGCAGAGGTCCGTAATCCAGGGCAGGCAGAGGTTCCTAAATGGGTCAGGCAGGTGCAGAACAGCAGGCAGGCTTGGGGTCAGGCCAGGCAGAATGGTCAGAACCGGGGAAACTAGGAAACAGTACTTGAGAAAGCAGACAGGAAAACACGCTGGTAAGACCTGACAAGACGAACTGGCAACAGATAAACTGAGAACACAGGTATAAATACACTTGAGACAATGGTGAAGATGGGCGACACCTGGAGGGGGGTGGAGACAAGCACAAAGACAGGTGAAAAACTACAGGTAACTGTAGTGTGGCGTGACTGTGTTTTCTTAGGAGCTATCCCTTGTCATGATGCAGCCCATGTAACTGTAGTGTGGAGTGACAGTGTTATGGTAGGAGCTATCCCTTGTCATGATGTAGCACAGTTAACTGTAGTGAAGAGTGACAGTGTTATGGTAGGATCTATCCCTTGTCATGATGCAGCACAGGTAACTGTAGAGTGGAGTGACAGTTTTATGGTAGGAGCTATCCCTTGTCATGATGCACCCCAGGTAACTGTAGTGTGGTGTGACCATGTTTTGTTAGGAGCTATCCCTTGTCATGATGCAGCCCATGTAACTGTAGTGTGGAGTGACAGTGTTATGGTAGGAGCTATCCCTTGTCATGAAGCAGCCCAGGTAACTGTAGTGTGGAGTGACAGTGTTATGTTAGGAGCTATCCCTTGTCATGAAGCAGCCCAGGTTACTGTAGTGTGGAGTGACCATGTTTTGTTAGGAGCTATCCCTTGTCATGATGCAGCCCAGGTAACTGTAGTGAAGAGTGACAGTGTTATGGTAGGAATAATCCCTTGTCATGATAAATCCCAGGTAACTGTATTGTGGAGTGACAGTGTTATGGTAGGAGCTATCCCTTGTCATGATGCAGCCCATGAAACTGTAGTGTGTAGTGACAGTGTTATGGTAGGATCTATCCCTTGTCATGATGCAGCCCAGGTAACTGTAGTGTGGCGTGACAGTGTTACGGTAGGAACTATCCCGTGTCATGATGCAGCCCATAAAACTGTAGTGTGTAGTGACAGTGTTATGGTAGGAATAATCCCTTGTCATGATAAATCCCAGGTAACTGTATTGTGTAGTGACAGTGTTATGGTAGGAGCTATCCCTTGTCATGATGCAGCCCAGGTAACTGTAGTGAAGAGTGACAGTGTTATGGTAGGATCTATCCCTTGTCATGATGCAGCACAGGAAACTGTAGAGTGGAGTGACAGTGTTATGGTAGGATCTATCCCGTGTCATGATGCAGCACAGGAAACTGTAGAGTGGAGTGACAGTGTTATGGTAGGAGCTATCCCTTGTCATGATGCAGCCCCGGTAACTGTAGTGTGGAGTGACAGTGTTACGGTAGGAGCTATCCCTTGTCATGATGCAGCCCAGGTAACTGTAGTGAAGAGTGACAGTGTTATGGTAGGATCTATCCCTTGTCATGATGCAGCACAGTTAACTGTAGTGTGGAGTGACAGTGTTATGGTAGGATCTATCCCTTGTCATGATGCACCCCAGGTAACTGTAGTGTGGTGTGACCATGTTTTGTTAGGAGCTATCCCTTGTCATGATGCAGCCCAGGTAACTGTAGTGTGGTAGTGACCAGTGTTATGGTAGGAGCTATCCCTTGTCATGATGCAGCCCAGGTAACCATGTAGTGTGGAGTGACAGTGTTATGGTAGGAGCTATCCCTTGTCATGATGCAGCCCAGGTAACTGTAGTGTGGCGTGACTGTGTTTTGTTAGGAGCTATCCCTTGTCATGATGTAGCCCAGGTAACTGTAGTGTGGAGTGACAGTGTTATGGTAGGAGCTATCCCTTGTCATGATGCAGCGTATGTAACCATTCTGTGGAGTGACAGTGTTATTGTAGGAACTATCCCTTGTCATGAGGCAGCCCAGGTAACTGTAGTGTGGCGTGACTGTGTTTTGTTAGGAGCTATCCCTTGTCATGATGCAGCCCGTGAAACTGTAGAGTGGAGCGACAGTGTCATGGTAGGATCTATCCCTTGTCATGATGCAGCACAGGAAACTGTAGAGTGGAGTGAGAGTGTTATGGTAGGAGCTATCCCTTGTCATGAGGCAGCCCAGGTAACTGTAGTGTGGCGTGACTGTGTTTTGTTAGGAGTTATCCCTTGTCATGATGCAGCCCAGGTTACTGTAGTGTGGCGTGATTGTGTTTTGTTAGGAACTATCCCTTGTCATGATGCAGCCCAGGAACCTGTAGTGTGTAGTGACAGTGTTATGGTAGGAATAATCCCTTGTCATGATAAATCCCAGGTAACTGTATTGTGGAGTGACAGTGTTATGGTAGGAGCTATCCCTTGTCATGATGCATCCCAGGTAACTGTAGTGAAGAGTGACAGTGTTATGGTAGGAGCTATCCCTTGTCATGATGCACCCCAGGTAACTGTAGTGAAGAGTGACAGTGTTATGGTAGGAGCTATCCCTTGTCATGATGCACCCCAGGTAACTGTAGTGTGGTGTGACCATGTTTTGTTAGGAGCTATCCCTTGTCATGATGCACCCCAGGTAACTGTAGTGTGGTGTGACCATGTTTTGTTAGGAGCTATCCCTTGTCATGATGCAGCCCAGGTAACCATAGTGTGGATTGACAGTGATATGGTAGGAGCTATCACTTGTCATGATGCAGCCTCGGTAACTGTAGTGTGGAGTGACAGTGTTTTGTTATGAGCTATCCCTTGTCATGACGTAGCCCAGGTAACCATTGTGTGGATTGACAGTGTTAAAGTATGAGCTATCCCTTGTCATGATGCAGCCTCGGTAACTGTAGTGTGGAGTTACAGTGTTTTGTTATGAGCTATCCCTTGTCATGATGTAGCCCAGGTAACTGTAGTGAAGAGTGACAGTGTTTTGTTAGGAGATATCCCTTGTCATGATGCAGCACAGGTAACTGTAGAGTGGAGTGACAGTTTTATGGTAGGAGCTATCCCTTGTCATGATGCACCCCAGGTAACTGTAGTGTTGTGTGACCATGTTTTGTTAGGAGCTATCCCTTGTCATGATGCAGCCCAGGTAACTGTAGTGTGGTGTGACCATGTTTTGTTAGGAGCTATCCCTTGTCATGATGCAGCCCAGGTAACCATTGTGTGGATTGACAGTGTTATGGTAGGAGCTATCACTTGTCATGATGCAGCCCAGGTAACTGTAGTGTGGCGTGACTGTGTTTTGTTAGGAGCTATCCCTTGTCATGATGTAGCCCAGGTAACTGTAGTGTGGAGTGACAGTGTTATTGTAGGAGCTATCCCTTGTCATGATGCAGCGTATGTAACCATTCTGTGGAGTGACAGTGTTATTGTAGGAACTATCCCTTGTCATGAGGCAGCCCAGGTAACTGTAGTGTGGCGTGACTGTGTTTTGTTAGGAGTTATCCCTTGTCATGATGCAGCCCAGGTTACTGTAGTGTGGCGTGATTGTGTTTTGTTAGGAACTATCCCTTGTCATGATGCAGCCCAGGAAACGGTAGTGTGTAGTGACAGTGTTATGGTAGGAATTATCCCTTGTCATGATGCATCCCGGGTAACTGTACTGTGAAGTGACAGTGTTATGGTAGGAATTATCCCTTGTCATGATGCATCCCGGGTAACTGTACTGTGAAGTGACACTGTTATGGTAGGAATAATCCCTTGTCATGATGCACCCCAGGTAACTGTAGTGTGGATTGACAGTGATATGGTAGTAGCTATCCCTGGTCATGATGCAGCCCAGGTAACCATAGTGTGGATTGACAGTGATATGGTAGGAGCTATCCCTGGTCATGATGAAGCCCAGGTAACCATAGGGTGGAGTGACAGTGATATGGTAGGAGCTTTCCCTTGTCATGATGCAGCCTCCATTCTTAGTCATAAGCCCTATCAACTGGAGCTCTAAAGCAGATTGTCCTGGACTGCCACCGTCAAAAACCAGTCTCAAGGGTCTGAGTCAAAGCTGTGTCGAACAGGAAGTTACTGAGTAGTGCTGAGCGATCAGTGCTTTTTGAGGTCGTTTCCGTTAAATTAAAAAAATGTTTTTCTTTGAATGCACTATGTATTATATGGGTTGAGTGCTGTAACAACACAGAATAAAACTATTAATAAAAGTCCCATGATGGTAGTGATTTAACATTACTGCTTATCACTTATTAACCATAATGTACTCACATTACTTTCTTTATTAAAATATTTTAGTTGTTGTGTATACTACATTTGTTGTATTTGATAACTTCATTATGGAACAATGGTCACTTTAATAATGTTTACATACAGTACTGTTTTACTGATTTCATATGTACTGTATATACTGTTTTCTAGTCAAGTCCACCCTACTTAACTTTGCAGTACATACTGTACACTATTCTATCCACATATTCTTCATATATACTATATATTCTATCCACACACAATACTGTCCATAATGTCTATAAATCCCATCATATACAGTATATTCAAAATATATTTATACTCCGGACTCCAACATTGCTCATCCTAATGTTTCTATATTTCTTAATTCTATTCTTGTACTTTTAGATGTGTGTATTGTTAGATATTACTACACTGTTGGAGCTAGAAACATAAGCATTTCGCAACAGTCACAATAACATCTGCTAAATATGTGTATGTGACAAATAAAATTTAATATTTTATTAAATAATAATACGTTTTTTATTTATTACACCTTTATTTAATTTGATTTACTTCCTTCCAAGTCATCTCATCTCTATAGAGCT